>NW_027202871.1:1260000-1280000 GCF_024711535.1 Dipodomys merriami
TTTTTTGGTTTTTTTAAAAAAGCAAAAAGAATGTGAAGATCTCATGGTTTAAGTAGCTTTGACTGTTTTCCTACTGTTCAAGTGACTTGTACTTTTCTGATAATGATTGAAAGTCTATCACACCAGAAGCCAACATATATTTTATGTTGTAAAGGAGCAACAATTTCTGGTGAAATAAATACACAGAAAACCAAATCTCAACTACAATATACATATAGTAGATAGTCATGCTTATAAATATATCAGTAAGAAGCTTGCAAAAAAGCAACAAATATAGCATGATATACTTCTGGTAATATCTAAGTGAATTATGTCCTTGAATGACAGAGATGGAGACAAGTATTGACGGGGATCAATTTCTGAATCTGGCACAATCCCTCTGCCCCCATCTCAAAATAAGAAGCAGCAACTTAGTAAAATGAGTCTTGGTTTTATGGATTACAAGTTTGCAGTCTAGTCAGCAAGAATGATTTATCCAAAATGCACCAGTAGAAAAGCATAGATATAGCTCGTAAAGGAACAATAGAACTTTAAGATCACAATGGTTCAGTATGTGAAAAACACTATGAATCTATAAAATTCCAAGCAGAATTATGAACTCTGGGAAAATAAAGTGAAAAGAACTGGAATTACCAATCTACCTCCTCTTTTTTTTTTTTTTTTAAAGCCAAGTTCTTTTAAATTTTGACATCAGTTGGGAAAATCGTCAGTTGATCTACTGAGCAAAGCTGACAAAATGTATAATAAGATCTCAGTAATATAAAATTAAGTCACATCCTATAAAATTATACACTCTATACACTGTCAAAATGTAAATAGCATTTATCCAAAAATCAAATGCCAAATTACTGAGAAGTGCTGTAGCAATTCACTTAAAAATTGCCTATAAAAGAAAGAATTAGCTATATTTGAATTAGCTAAATTTGCAAAGTAAATTGCATTTACTATTAATTTTTACTGCTAATTTTTAAATAAGAGAACAACGATTGAGGGGAATACATTTTATCTTATGATAATATAAGATTGATATGATTTTTAAAATAAAAAGTTCAACATAACTAATTGTCCAAAACTATGCTCTAAACTAGCCTGGAAAAGACAATTATTTCTTAAGTTAAGTGACACTCTGTTCTCTCAGATAAATTTGAATAGTTAATCAATATATCTACTGGCTCACTTGGCTAGTAATCCAAAGCATCCTTTCTACATTCATTCTGAGATCATCTTAACACCACAGAACTATGTGTTCAGTGGTTTTTAAGAAGAGTGTAAAAGGTGATTTGGGGAAAGGAACGTTTTTTTAAAAAAAATCTTTTGGTCCACAAGTTAAATTGGACTACTTTGAAACTGAACCACTTCAATTGTCCTCAGCTAAATATTTTGTCAAAGAATCTGTCCTCCCCATTCCCCAAGGCTTTTCCTTCCCTGCCAATAAATGTAAACATTTGTAAAGGCCCCTAGAGGTCCCCATACTAGAACACCTAGACAGTTGCTCTTTTTTGGTAATTGAAAGTATAATCGACAAGAGTTTGATTTCTCAAAATGAGTATGAACACAAAGTGCTTTACAAAAGGACATACTTACAAAGAGCAACAGCTTGTACATCTTAAACAATTTACATGTGTATCTGAAAATGCTGTTTCCAAAGCAACTCATTTGTCCAACTACCAGGAGACTCATTTTTGATTGATTTTTAAAAGCAAACTTCTCAAAATTCAAAGCACTGAGGAGTTGCATAGGAGTGAAGCCAATACTAAAGCAATTTTACAGTAATACATTCACACTCTCTAAAGCCATATTTTAAACGGTTAATCCTGAAGTTAGAAACCGACGAAGGCTGTCACTCTTTATAGCTTAAGTGCAACCTGACTTGTTCAGACGTGGGAGATTCCTCTCCTCCTAGATGACAACATGACAGGCTTAAACTCCATGACAGACATCAGAGGAACTTACACTGTCGGAATGCTTGGCAGGGTCACAGTCCCACGAGGTCACGGGCTGCTGGGAGCTGTCCATGGTGCTGAAGAAACACTCCGGCCCATTTGAGAGGAGAGGGTGGTTTGCAGAAGCGGCTTTGAAAGAAATCCTACAGGGGCGGCCCTGTTAGCAGGTAGGGTTACCTGAAATTTTTCCACCCCACACACTACCAGGGAAACGCTCTGTGCCTTCGGCTCTCAACCACGCTCAGGCAGCTCTTGGTGAAGAAATGTATTGATGATGAGAAAGAGAGCTCTATGGGAAATGAAGCTGGCTGTTTTTCTTCTTTTGCTTGTGTTCTTCACATTGAAGACATAGAAGTACAGAGGAGTCCAGGTAAAGTTCCTGATCTCAATGTTTTAGTCCAAAGCAACCAATGCACTTCCCCTTGTTGTGGTGTCTACTTTTAAAGTGAATCATAAAAAAAGCTGGGAATTCCACAAGCCCTGCACACCACACATATGTGCACATGGGTCTGTCTGTCTCCCTCTAGCCCCAGGCTCCTCTGCTGAAGATTCTCACAGCACAAATCGGGGTCTCCTGATCTGCACAGATTATCTGCTCCTGAGCCTGCAGGGAATAAAGAGCCACATGACACCCAATGATGTCATCTCTGAAGCGGGTCACAGTGCTGCTGGATACAGATGAAGTTCTTCCATTAAGAATTTAGCAGAGAGACTTTCTTGAAAATCCATTTGCATTAAATAGCTTGGTCTTCTACCCATTTACTTAACCCTAACAATACAGGGCCACGAGAGGCAATCAGGTCTGTCTCCTACATGGAAGCAGCAGTCTCTTTTAAGCTAGAATCAGTCTAGGTACAGTGTTAGGGACAAATAATTCTAATGAACTCACAGGCTTAGAGTACAAAGGCATTTCCCTTCCAGATGGGGCTGTGGGAGTCCAGGAACTCCAACATCTACTTCTAAAACACCTTTCCCGGATTTTAGCATGTGGAAAATATCAGTCTTCTTTAAATCAATCCACAGTGATTGCAACATAAAAAATGCTGGCAACTGTGTTCAAGAATTCTAACAATGTTTTGTGGAGTGGAATAAAACCAGTTTAGAAACATAACATGGTCTCACAAATGCTTTGCTTTCTCTGAAAGGAGCTGAAGATGTTGACAGGAAACCTTCTTTTACCCATTGTGTTCAGATGCTTTTTGAGCTCTGAATGAAATGAGTAGTATTTTAGTTGTATCATAATTAATCTGCATATCTGATTGTCATTACACACCGTGGTGAGGGACAACTGTAAAGAACGGATTGAGAAACGCCTACTTTGATTCTGTGTGTCATCTTTCTTTCCTCTTTCTTGTCAGTTATGTGCCATAATTAACAATTTTCCATCATAACTGACACTCTGATCAGCTAATACTTAAATTGCTTAATGCCTTTTCACTGCAACTAAGTAATTGTCATAGCCACAGTGAAGAATTATCTGAAACCTGTCTAATTAGTTTTCATTGGATACATTTCTTCTAGGGTTAAAACCCAACTAGCCTGGCCACCAGGAACGTTGTTTGAAGAGCACATTGCTCTATCTTACCCTGACCGAGACAGAATCATAAATGTGATAAAAAACAAAAACAATGCTCTGTACGATCAGTGTCACTGGATGGAGGCAAATCCACAAAACACAGTGGGGATTACTTTGGTATCACAATATTTCCCTCAGCTCCTCCTCAAACCACATCTACACAATGCCAAAATACAAACACTGAGAGAAAACCAAACTCCTCCATGTTTTGGTCATGTACATTTCCAAAAATACCAACACCAATAAAACCATTACTTTTCCAATTTCTAGCATTTGGTACTTCCTATTAGACTTTAACAATGATGAAGATTATCTGAGACATTTTTTGTGCCAGTACTGGGGCTTGAACTCAGGGCTTTAGACTCTCCTTTGGCTTTTTCTCTGAAGGCTGGCACTCTACCATTTAAGCCACAGCTTTACTTCTAGCTTTTTGGTGGTTAATTGGAGGTAAGAGTCCTCCCCTCCCCTCCCCTCCCCTCCCCTCCCCTCTCCTCTCCTCTGATTGGTCTGCCCAGGCTGCCTTCGAACTGTGATCTTCAGATCTCAGCCTCCTGAGAGTAGCTGTGATTACAGGCATGAGCCACCACATCCAACTATCTGAGACTCTAGATACAAAATCCCAGGTCCCTTTCCTCAGATATTTTGGTAAATATCCTAGAATCTACATTTTTATAGGTTTCTATATACTTTTCTTAAAGTTCCTGAAGTAATTCTTATCTAGAAAATGCTGAAATAATTAATGAATTATGTTTATAATATAAAAACCAAAGTAAGTCAAATCAATTATGATCCTTTTCAGGATGAAAAGCCAAACTGCAGCTCCATGAAACACTTAAGAATTTATTGGAGATACCCTCCTCCAGCAGCCTCAGGTTTGCACAGGATGCACTTCCCCTAAGACCCTGTCCCTCCTCCTCCCCTCCTCTCATCCCTTTCCTCCCTTCCCCTCCCCTCCCTGCCTTCATGGAGTTCCTCAGGTGGCAGGATTAGGCCAAGGAGGCCTCTGTGGCCCAAAGTCCTTGTCTCCCTTTACAGAACTCACTTGGCCTTGCCCTCCTGGGAAGGATGGGCCTACAACTTTCCCTGCTCCCTAAGTCCAGTAACAGAAGGCTGAATGGTGCCTCAGTAAGAATTACACTTGCAGATCCAACCTTGACAGGAAATAGAGCTGAGATTTTAATCTCTTAGAAACAAGAAGAATTAAAGGAGAAAATCTTCACCTTCTACTAGTGTTGTTGCGTTGAATGAACTTGGATTTTTTTTTTACATATATATAAACTCTACCAAGCAGTTCATGTAAGAAGTTTTATAGGTGAGGTTACTTATTAAAAGTTTTACTTGCATAACACAGCCCTATAATACAGGCCTATAAAAAGGAGACAGCATGTATAAAACTTTAACTGGAAGCTTTATACAACACATATTTCAACTCGCATTAATTTTGTTATTCAGACACTAAAGAAATTCCAGCTCTGGGAACCTTTTTCTTTAACAACTACTACAAGAGAATTTTGGTACTCAAACTGTGTTCTGTGGATCACAGTTCAATAAGACATGAAGGATTGATCAAAGGAGCTTGGAAATGCAAAAACAGTGTTATTGCAGGTGCAGACTTCACATTAATTTAATAAGAAGAGAAGAAGCCTTGGAACAAATGAGTTGATTTATTTCACCTCCTCCTTGTCAATTGCCATCTGTTAAAATTCTATAAAACTAATCTGCCCGAAGCTATATTCTAAGACATTCTGCTATAGAAGATGTCCATCCCAGCAGTCTGATCTTGTTAATAACAATTCTTGCTGTATCTTTACAATGAAAGGAAAGTCATCGGGTAGATCCTGAAAGTTGTGCTTTTGTTACAGGAAGTGCCTGAGTTACTGGGCTGGAGACATGGCTCCGGTGGTAAGAGTGCATACCTTGCAAACAGGAGGCCCTGAGTTCAAACTTCAGCACTGCCTGTATAAATAGTGCAGTCTTCATTGAATGATCACTGTCTTCTCCTTGTCTGACAGAAGCCTGGCACACAGGTGACAGCAGATATTTGTAGGGAGTAAATGATGTGGGCTACTCCAGGATGGAAATATCTGTCTCTCTTCATCAAAGATGACTTGTTTGTAAGAGGAAAGGGCAAAAGAGCCTTAGGCTTCTGAGCCTTCCAGAGAACACAGGAGCTGGTGTGGACCCTGCTCCAGCTCCACTAATCCATATTCAGCAGAGTTTGCATGCACCATGTGCTCAGAGCCACTGAAAAACCCCAGCTGAAGTCCTGTACCCAGGACAGCTCCTGAGAGCTGCACTACTGAGCCACTTGGCAACCCTAGCTCTAACAACCACAGACTCTAGAATGCTGTTTCCCAAAGAGGGTCCCATGGATTGGGGGTCCAGCAAGACAAGATTCATGTATATTTATACAAAAATGTATGGTGTGCAAAAATCATAAACCAAGAATTGTTTTATACATGTTTTCACAGTCATATACATTTTTATATTATTGGTGCAATTCCTGAAACTTTGAAGAAATACTTATTTTTTAAGATGGGGTTGTTGGGGGAAAAGAAGTTTATCAATAATTGGGTAGATACCAAGAAGTAATGTGTGTGTGTGTGTGTGTGTGTGTGTGTGTGTGTGTGTGTGTGTGTGTGTGTGTGTGTGTGTGTGTGTGTATGTTACTTTCATCTAGATTTGGGGACAAATAAGGTGACAGAATCTGTGCTACTTTGGGGTCTGAGAGACAAATGGAGTACAACGTTGGGTGCTGAAACATTAGAACTTAAGGGATATAAATTTATAACAGCTGGGCATGAGACCATAATTTGCTCCTGACCTGGAAAATCTAGGTTATTGAATTATTGAGTGGCACATGGCTCTATAATTCTACAGCTCTCAAGACTGAACTGGCAAGGGCCCCCAGAAACCCTCTTTCAGGGCCCAGCTCCCCACCAAAGAGGCCGAGACTTTGTAACAAGACGTCTCCCTCCACAGCAGCCTCCTCCAGAGGTGGTGTAAGCTGGGGGCCGCGTCTCAGAAGGGCACTAACAGTCTGATGGAGATGGACGTTCTGGACGCTGACGCGTGTCCTGTCCAGCCTCAGGGCAGGCCTGACTTCCAGTGGTGGACTTGGTTCAGCAGGTCACCCTCTGTCCATCGACCAATACGTAGGCACTGTGCCGAAATCCAGGACCACCCAAACAGCTCCTTTAACCACAGGAGCTGCAGCCTCCTCCCCAGGCCGTTAGCTGGCCCAGACCCCTGCCCAGGAACCAGCATGGTGGGGGTGGGGGGAGGCAGGGAAGGAAAGGCCTTGGTGAGGGGCTTGTGTGCGGCTAGAAAGGAGCTTGATTCTGTTACCCCTGCAGAGTGGGGGTCCCCACCCTTCTCCCCTCAGCTCTGCAAGGAAGAATGACCTAGCCTCACATCTCCGCTCTCAGGAGAGGCCTACTTGTTATGCAGCAACGGTGTTATTTTTATTTTTTAATGGTTCTGAGGATTGAACGAGGCAAGCGCTCTACCATTTAAGCCATCACACAGTCCAACACCCTGTCAGAAATAAGGTCTCCCTACTTTGGCCTACGATGGCTTCGAACTCCTGATCTTCCTGCCTTCACTTCCTCCAAAGCTGGGATCATTTATGTACTACCATGCTCAGCTCAGATGCAAACAAGTTGTATCTTCAGAAGTGGAAAACAAAGCTGTAATGAGAGCAACAGGAAAATAAAAGCCTAAAGTATTACTTTTGTAGTATGCCATCCAGCCTCAGAGTATAAATGCACCTGTTTGTTCTGAGACATAGCTGACTATGGGTGCATCCGAGTCATGACCAGGCACTGGGCCTCAATCCCAATGGAGCAAAAGTTCCAACCTTGCTCTCCATGCTTCCCAAGGCATCTTGAGTAAACAGAATTGAGTATCACTGAAAGCAGATTCTGCTTTCATTTCTTGGGAACCCACAGAGGGACTCATGACGTTGTACCAACCTTCATGCCAAAATCAGGGCAGCTCTGGGGAGCTGGGGTATCCAGTTGCAAATGGAAAAAGTCCTCTTTCCTGCAGAAATGTGGCAGTGCTATTGTGTTTGTTTGTCAAACAACCCTGGGGTTTGATCTCAGGTTTTTATGTCTGCTAGGCAAGTGCTCTATCCACTTGAGCCATAGCCTTTTTTCCCTCTTATTTTTAGGTAGATTTTATAGATTTTATTCTCTAGCATTCTGTGTGTCCTGCATAACTGGGATCATAGGCATTTATCACTGCCCAGGACTTACTGGTTAAGATGGGGTCTTATTACCATTTGCCCAAGCGAGCCTTGTTCTTTAATCCTCCCAATCTTTATTTCCCAAGTAGCTGAGATTTCAGACATGCTCCACCATACCCAGCCCCCGGAGACACTGTGTTGTCATGTTCTCTCACCAGCCAAAGTCTCAGTCCATGAGCCATAAAAAATGGGAACCAAGGGGAATAATTGGTGTGACCACAGAGGAAATTCACTTGAGCTAAACGAGGCTTAGAAAACCTTCGACGATCTCCATGTTTTTTTTCAGGATTTATCGAGCAGGATATGCAAATGACTTCAGAAAAGAAGATTAGTCACAAAGTTCAGTTTCTTTCTATTACATTTCACTAGCAAACCTACAAATCTCTGATCTGGGAGCTGAATGTACATGCATTTTTATCACAGGAAATTTACTAATAATAATTTACTAATAATATACAAAGTATCCTCCTCTGCTGTCCTTTGTCTTATTACTATGAATATATTTTTGATTTTATTTTTATTTATTTTATTTTTATTTATTATATTTTTTATATATTTATTTTTATTTAAATTTTATTTAGTTTTTGCCTAGGGCTTGAACTCGGAGCCTGAGTGCTCTCCTTGAGCCTTTATGTGCTGGAGGCTAACAGTCTACCACTTGAGCCACAGCACCACTTCCAGCTTTGTTTCTGAAAGGTTTGTTGGATATAAGAGTCACCAACTTGGGCTGGGAAGGTGGCTCAGTGATAGAGTGCTTGCCTTGCATGCATAAGGCCCTGGGTTCGATTCCTCAGCACCACATAAGCAAAAAGAAAAAAGCCGGAAGTGGCGCTGTGGCTCAATTGGTAGAGCACTAGCCTTGAGCTGAAGAGCTGAGGGACAGTGCCCAGGCCCAGAGTTCAGGCCCCACAACCAGACCTCCCCCGCCAAAAAAAAGAGTCACCAACTTTTCTGCCTGAGCTGGCTGCAAACCACAAGCCTCAGATCTCAGCCTCCTGAGTAGCTAGGATTACAGGTGTGAGCCACTGGTGCCTGGTCACTGGTATTTTTAAGGCAAAAAAGTTAACTGTTAAGTTTGAGACCCACAACGCTACCCCCTCCCCATTCTAAGTTCTGATGTTCAGTCATCACATGACGCGTTAGAATACTCACACCACTCACATAACATCACCTTCCCTCTCATTGCTCTCAAATTTGCCATTTCAACAGCGGTGTTGGAAATTTTAACCAGAGAGCCACACAAGAGGCCATGTCTAAAATCAAATGGATTTTTTTCAATTGTTTAATTCACTATTTCTAGACATAAAATTGTGGAATAGTCTCAGAAATGCACTGGCTGATTGCTACGCTTCAGTCAGCCAATATATACGTGTGTGTTGTTCACAAGGGCTCGTGTGCTAGGCAGAGGGAGGCATGGAGCCGAGTCAGTGAGCAGTGTGAGGGGTGCAGCTAGTGTCTCCGTGTTGCCATCTGTAATACGGGAGGAACAGCAGTACCTGCCTCCTTCACCCCACCACTGAGCAAACTGAAGCCAACCACAGCGCCTGTGTGGCCTATAGCAAGGGCTCTGCTCTGGTTAATAGTGAGGATGAACTGAGATCTCAACCACCTGAGAGCTCACACCTCTAATGCCGAACTGTTGTTATGTATTTCCCTGCAGAAGCCTCTGCCGGCTCTTTAACCACTAAGCGAGGCCCATACCATCAACATGACACTCGGCTCAGCCCGGGGACTCTGCCAAGGCAAGGCCGCTAGGTCTGGACAGACAGGAGGACAGGAGAATGAGTGGACAGGAGGACAGGCGGGCAGGAGGACAGGCAGTCATTTTAGGGGCCACCAGCAAGGCTGAAGAGCTCCCCACCAGCGGGGGCGGGGTTGGCTTCCAGTGGAGGCCATGTTAGAGGTCCGTAGAGGAAACAGGACACACAGCTGATGTGATTTCAGAAGACTGGCAAGAGCTCAAAGCAGGAGCCCAGGTTCAGCGTGCGAGATGATGCACAAGTCAGGCCTCAGCTCACAGCCTTGGAGTTGGACGGAGCCTTTCTGTGGGAGACGAGCAGACAACACTGTGTGGGTTTCGTGGTGTCCAGCAGGACTGAAGGCTTTTCACAGCTGGCTCCTCATCCCTTTCAAGCTCAGCCCTTGCAGGCCAGGGAAAGCGAGCCTTCCTATCTTGGGCTCCAGGAGATCTGTGAGCCCCAGTGGGCCTGGCTGCGTGCTGAGGTGGGAGAGGAGCACTCCCTCTTCCCTCGGGCTCCTTTGTGCCCACATGGATGTGGGGACGAATCTTCCTGAGCAGTGCCCTGGGACCTGGGACTCAAGGGAGTTCAAGGAGCTGAGTTTGCTGTAGCAACTTGCAACAACAGGAACAGAGTTTATGAACAGTGTTTCTTGGGTCTGGGCATGGTGGTACACAGCTGGAATCCCAGCTTCACAGGAGGCAGGTGGAGGTAGGTGAATGGAGGTCAGCAAGAACACAAGTGGGAGGCCTTATCTAAGCAACACCAAAAGCAAATAGAGTGTCTGCCTAGCGAGTGCAAAGGCCTCAGTTCAAAGGCCAGCCCTCTCCATCTTATCTCCTCTCCTCCCCTCTCATACTGTTATGCTTGACTTTATACACTTAATGTCACATTGCTGCTAATGCCAAAGTTGTTTATGACCATTGGCAGTCTCCATTAGAATTCTAGGCAGGACCCGCCTCCTTTCCAATGGATGATTGATGACCCATCTTCACCCTTGTCCTTTGTGCAAGGTCCCTGCCAGCTATCTCACCTCGGGACAAATGAAACTGCCAGGGACATAGGAAATCTCTATTTGCAAAGGGCAGAGCACTGAGGAGTCAGGCTCCTGGAGGGTGGATAGAATGATGCACAGAGGTGAGCAGACGGCAGAGCCAGTGGGGAACATGTGCGCTCACCCCCCAAATCCTAGAGTGCTGGAGTCCACATGGACAGCAGAGAAGCCGCTCTTATCCTAGGAGTCTCATAAAGCCCAGATGTTAAGCCCAAGGCATGGCCGAAGTCACTGGGTCCTGGGCCTCCCAGAGTTTGGTAATTGTCCCCATTGGGGGTGGGTTCAAAGGCAGTTAAGCCAAACTTTTAACTGGTTGATAAAAAGGATTTCTGAGACTGAGTTTCCATCCCTCAAATAGCATCTTCCAGGTCATTTAATCTACATGTTCTGTTGGCATTTAAATGCTTCCTAAGCACCCGATTTGCAGTTTATTTTTTATTCACAAATCATGGACTATAAGCAAATGCCAAAAGCCCAGGCATTTTCCAGCATGGCTCACACGCGCCCTCTAGTGCTGAGATTTCTGCATGCACTAGCCATGCCACCAAGAAATAGTCCTTTAACATTCCATTTCTCTATCCGTTGAAAAAAAACAACAAAAGATATTCTACAGCTATAAACACATCCTATTCTCCCTCCTTAAAAACCACATGCTGACATGTAAAAAAAAATTAAAGAATGGATAATATAATCATCAGAACACATTATAAAGTAACTTCTGCTTGATCCCAACGAGCACATACTATTCTGAATGTCAAGAAACCTTTTTACAAGTCAGCAAAGTAGTAATGAACAGTTTAAAATAAATAATATATTTTGGGTCCAAACTTTTCAGCATTTCAATGACTGTTTAAACATCAGCACATTGTCTAAATCCACCAAATCCTACTGTAGAAGTACCTGATGACTGATTTCTCCCTGAATTTGGTGTTTATTAAAATATACATTTTCACCAGATTCCTTTCTGCCTTCACTGTGTCACCCAAGGATCTGAACCTGGTGACCAATGGGCCAGTTGTTCTGGGCTGTGCAGGTAAGATCTGTTTACCTTTCAATCTTCATGGCAGACACTTCAAAATCCACATCCCTAGCTTCTCCTGAAGGAACAGCCACAGCAGGCAATGGCCGCGCCCCATCCGCACCTGACAACACACGTCCAGCAGCGGAGCAGGTTGGCCTTTGTTGGGGCCTTGCCCTGTTCAGCCCCTGCACACCACGCCCCCACCAGCCTCATGGGTCACTGGCCTGGCCTGGAGTATAAACCCCCTTTCTGTCCTTCCTGAAAAAGTTCTCTTTCTAATTCTCACAAGTATGGCAGGATCATCATCCCCCCAGGCTACACAAGGCCCTCACAAGGCCCAACACCAGGCCGCATGAGGCTCACACAAGGTCCATACAAGGCCCACATGAGGAATACATGAGCTTCACAGGGCCTACACGAGACCCCCACGAGGCCCAAGCCAGACCCGCACCCCACCCACATGAGGCCCAAATGAGCCCCTCAGGGCCTACATGTGGCCCACACAAGGCCCTCACGAGGCCCACACGAGGCCTACACGAGGCCCACATGAGACCAACATGAAGCCCACACAAGGCCCACACAAGGCCAATACAAGGCCCACACGAGGCCTACTTGAGGCCCACACAAGGCCCACACAAGGGCCACCTGAAGCCCACATGAGGCCCGCACAAGGCCCACACAAGGCCCACATGAGGCCCGCACAAGGCCCGCACAAGGCCCACACAAGGCCCACATGAGGCCCGCACAAGGCCCACACAAGGCCCACATGAGGCCTGCACAAGGCCCACACAAGGCCCACATGAGGCCTGCACAAGGCCCACACAAGGCCTACATGAGGCCCGCACAAGGCCCACACAAGGCCTACATGAGGCCTGCACAAGGCCCACACAAGGCCTACATGAGGCCCGCACAAGGCCCACACAAGGCCCACATGAGGCCTGCACAAGGCCCACACAAGGCCCACATGAGGCCCGCACAAGGCCCACACAAGGCCTACATGAGGCCCGCACAAGGCCCACACAAGGCCCACATGAGGCCCGCACAAGGCCCACACAAGGCCCACATGAGGCCCGCACAAGGCCCACACAAGGCCTACAGAAGGCCTACAGGAGGCCCACACAAGGCCAACATGAGGCCCACACAAGGCCCACACAAGGCCTACACGAGACCCACACATGGCCCACACAAGGCCACCTGAGGCCCACACAAGGCCACCTGAGGCCCACACAAGGCCTACACGAGACCCACACAAGGCCCACACGAGGCCCACACGAGGCCCACACAAGGCCCACACGAGGCCCACACAAGGCCACCTGAGGCCCACACAAGGCCACCTGAGGCCCACACAAGGCCACCTGAGGCCCACACAAGGCCACATGAGGCCCACACAAGGCCCACAGGGCCTAATACAAGGCCCCACAAGCAGATTGTTGTAATGAACAGACCAAAATCCCATTTGAGTAACACACAGGCCAGGGAGAGCACAAAGGAAGAACATGGCAATTCGATTCCTCTAGACTTGATTGAGTACCTTTGTGTCCGTGAATCATCTCTGTTCCAACAGAGATCCACGCTGTGGCACCCACCCCGCCCATGCCAGGACGTGAGCCAGATCCCAGGAGAGGGCAGCAACTGCAAACGGCCCACACAGATCCTCGCAGTGACTCCCAACCAGGCCAAGGACGTGAGCCAGACCCTGGGAAGGGGGTGGGGTGGGGCAGCACTCACGGGCGTGCTGCTATCGGAGAAGGTGTTCATGCTGACTGAGCTGCTGAGCTTGTCCGAGGAGATGGACGGTGGCGATGGACTCCTCTTCTCCACCACATCTTGTCTCTGCAGGTGCTCTCTCCATGCCCGCTGAATGCTGCAAAAAACCAACACACCTGTCACCCGTGCCCAGGCCCCAGGCTTGGCACTGCACCAGAGGAGCCAGCCCTGAAGACAGATAAGTCCTCCATTCTGGCCACTGGGACTCTACTGACCTTTACACGCTTCCCTGGGCCAACGTGGTCTAAAAGAGTCAACTGAGTCAGAAAAAGCCAACTCGATTAGCACCCCTGTAGGTTCTTTGCTTATGGGACCAAGCAAATCTTTCAGTTTCTCATAAATGAGAATAATGAAGTGGCTGATGGCTATATATTCGTTTGTTCCATCCAGGATCACCAAGGGGCCACTGGGTGACAGAGTCAACCATTGCCCCTGGACAGGGACTTCAGCACACACCCATGGGGCTGTCACTCCTTCAAGACATCCAGGTGAGGGACAGACATCTGCCATGCAGTGACCTCTGGGTGGGCCTATGCTGAGGACAAGCATGAGACCACTGTGGGCGTGGATGTTACATTTGAAAGAAGGAACAGGAAGTCTGTGGGGGAAGGGAAGGAAGGGAGGAAGAGAGGAAGTAAGAAAACAAGGGAGGAAGGAAGGATCAAAAGAAGGAAGGTACTATGAATTACAGTGCTCAGGGAAAAGTCCAGAAGCTGCAACCAGAGCTCAGACACTGTCTTTTGCTGGAGAGAGGTTGGTTCTTTGAAGTGCTGGCAGGCCTGGCTTTCCTGTCAGGAGCTGTGCATAATTGGTGCAGGAATTGAGAAGGACTTTTAAAGGTCCCTCCCCCAAATCAAAGATGCCTCAAGCTCCACTGCGGGAGGTTCTGGCTACTCCATACTGCACCACATGGCATCACATCGCACCTCTGTCTGATTGTGCAGTGCTTGGTCTGATCCACTTTTGTGGTTGGTTTAAAGACCTTGGAAGTACTGCAAGGTGCCCTACTGAGGCTAGTGCGGTCATGATTTCTTCCAGGGCTGTTTTATTAGAGAAGCAAGCATTTGGAAACTGTTAGTAAAGCACAGGTTTGGGGTCTCCCAAGTTCTGTCCCATAAGCTACTGCAGACACACACACTGCTCTTCAAGAGCTCTAAATGTACACTGCTGTAAAGGGGGTGAGAAATGAAGAGACATCCACACAGGCTTGTAAGCCTGAAAGCCATTCTACTCAATCCTCTCTTTCTCCTCATATGAGATTCCTGTGATGACCCAGAACATGAAGACAACGCAGCAGCAGCAACTTTTTTCAGAAGTATTACATTTTTACCTCGCTGAATACCAGGGGATGGTGTCACACCTTTAAAGAACCAAAACCAGCGTAGTGAGCCCGTGGTCTGCAAAGCTGAATTCATCTAAGCCAAGCCCCTCCCTTTCCTTCTTAGTTTTATAGAATCTGGAGATTGGTGTGTCAATTTTCCTCAGGGCAGAGATTAAGAAAACAGTATTCTAAGCAGGTATATTGTTCTTTAACTGATGAGGGAACACAGTATCTTTAATACTTCTCTATGCCCATCAGATTCCATAATACAAGTTTTGCCTGAGTTTTTTTCCCCCCTTTTGGAGGGGGAGGAAAAGTACTGGGGTTTGAATTCAGGGCTTGCTAGGCAGGCACTGTACCACTTGATCCACACCTCCAGACCTTTCTGCTGTGGTTGTATTTGAGTTATGGTCTTGTTTCTTATAGGGCTGACCTGGGCCCCAGCCTCCTTTTTACCCATCACTGTAGCTGTAGTGATGGGCATGTATCTGTCGAGATGGGTCTGGTCAACATTTTTGCCTAGGCTAGCCTGGAACCACGATCCTTCTAGCCACAGCAGGCTGCGTAGCAGGCATGATCAGTACAGGCCACACCTCCGGCTTTCACAAGCTTTCTCTTTTGGCCTGGTCTGGCCTTGAACCATGATCCTCTCAAACCCAGCCTCACAAGTAGCCAGTAGCATGTGCCACAGACACCCAGAAGGTTCTTTTATTTTTGAAGACTTAATTTACAGCCATTGTCCAGCTATATGGAAACAAATTTGCTTACATATAATATCTTATTCTTTTTTTGAACCTGAGATGACACTATAAACATTTTCTACCTATTCCTTGTCTTTCACAGTTATAGTCCTGAACACTGCACAACAGGCAAGGCATTGACTTTAACATGGTTAAAAATAACAGCAGACATCTTGGGAGCCAAGCCTCTAATATACAGGCCTGGCCAGACACTGAACATCCAAACTATGGCTAAGCCAGCCGCTGTGCCAGTGCTCAACCCAGGGCCACAGCCACCCCGGGTACATGAAAAGAAGGGTCTGCCTCACACAAAGCTCATGGACTGAGAGCTGGAAAGCAAAGTGGGTGCTGGAACCAGGCAAAAAGAAGAAATTAAGATTGGATGGATAAAACCAGCTGCTGTGGTAAAGAATGACTAGAAAATAAGAGAGACATGTGCTAACCTCAGCTTTCTTCCTGGACACCAAGACTCGATGTGCCCATGTTGCTAGATTTGGTTATCTTGTATTTGGAAAAAAAAGTCTTCAAATAATTTCATAACATCAAAGAACAAATAATTTGGGGCTAGGAACATGGCTCAGGTATTAGGAGTGCTTGTCTAGCAAGCATGAAGCCTTGGGTTTGAGTCCTGCCCACTGCCGAAGCAACAAAACAAAACAAGAACTAGGGACTTGACCACCAAATTTGTATTCATGAAAATCTGAAAGTTCTAGTCAGAGAATAAACTTTTCTAGGATACAAAGATTCATAATATCATGATTCCATCATTTAAAAAATTAAGTAAAATAAGGTGGTGCTAGCTATAAAGAAGCCAGCCTGAGTTGAAACTCCAATACTGAAAAGAAAAAAACCAAACAAACAAGCTAAGTCCTAACAATTACTTTGCATGTGTTGCTCAGCCCCAGGAGGAGCAGCTGTCAATGACCACCCACTCAAATGCAGAGGCTAAGGTCAAAGATCGGGAGCCCGTTGCTCGGTATTGCTACCACTGCTGCATCTTCCAGTTCTTCTGGAACTTTCTGCAGGTTTCTTCACCAATCCCAAGAGCCACCTTGGCTCCAAGCACCTGAGGTCCCTTGTGGACGAGAATGGAGGCACCTTGGGTCCTTGGTGTATAAGTAGCACTTTTCTTTATGAAGAACACTGAGAAGACACCTCAGAAATAAGGCACTGTGTCTAAGCAAGAGCCACAATATGATGCTACTAAAACCTCACACAGCCAGCCCCAGGCCTCCACCTAAGCAAGGACTGGTCGCCCACAGCCTCGCCGGATGTGAGGACAGGAAGGCAAGGCTGTGTGTGGCTCCCTGCTCTCTGCAATACTGGGGATGTGCTAAGCAGGGGACTGCAGGTGTGTTCTCACATCACTGTGTTCCTCAATGAGCTCAATGACAAAAGCTTACCCGGGAGCAAGTGTGTTTACAATGATAAATATCCTTGTGAGTTTTACTTCTCATTAGCTGTGGCTTTAAGCACAATGCTAACTAACTGGCCTACATTGTACTCATTCACAAGAGGATTACAATAATTTCTTTGCAACTCTTGTGGGGTGTGAAAGATACAATACTCAAGTCAGCCCCACAATGGACAGACCGATTGTGACTACTGGAGAAAAAGGCAAACCCACTGTGCTGGCAAAAATCCCAACTACTTGAGAGGAGGAGGTAGCAACATGGCTGTCTGAGGTTAGCCTGGGTAGAAGCATGAGGCCATATCTGAAAAATAAGCTAAAGCAAAGAGCTGGGGCTGGGGCTACAGCAGGGTGGCTGCATGGAATAACCCTGCCCAGCAAGCACAAAGCCCTGAGCTCAACCCCTAGCCTGAGACAGAGACAGAGAGAATCAAATGCTGCCAACATTTTGACTGAACATATGCACATCACATACACTGATAGGATATTCTGGATTTCTGACAGCCCTGTTGGGATCCAACCTGTTATCAAAGAAGAAATGTCAGGAGAGGTTCCCTGGACTCCATGTCTTCCTTGGACTTTCTCGTGGAGATCTCGGGACAGCCCTACGAGACACAAGAGTGTTCTCATTCTGTAGAGGACACCCAAGGCCCAGAGGCCACCAGTGCTTCTCAGGTCACACAGCAGGTAAGGGGCAGAGAGGGGATTTGAACCTGGATCACTCGAATTCCAAAGTCTGTGCTCTCACTCACTCGTCTCTCACATGGTCTAGCAATTAAACTTTGGACTAAAGTAGATTAGCATTGTGCTCAAACAAATACAATGTAATGAGGCTTTATTGAGAGATATCAGTAAAATTTAAGCAATTGTCTTCCTTCCCTAAAGTACTTTTTTTCTCCGTTACAGAATCTAAATGTCTCATCACAAAATCAAAAATATTAATAAGAAAATCAAGAGGGGAAATGAAGTATTTAATGAGTAGACTTAAAAGATGGTTTGCATTCAAACCATCTGTAAGTTAATCCATCAAAAAGAAAGAGATTGCCCACAGCTTTCAAGTGATGGCCTGCACTGGGAAGTTCTGCCTATCTTACTGCAGTTCCAAAGTTGGCCATGCAGTGAAGGGCAGTAGCTCCACAGAGCTGCACAGCCTGGTCTTCATCTAGCCCCACCCACCCCTGCCCTGCCCTGCTGTCCTTCTTCATATAGACTTGCACAGCACACCACCCTACCTCCTGAGAGCCATAGTCTTAGGACCACTGGAGGACATGACTGCCTAGAAGTGAAGGAATTCACCATTGGCAGGAAGCCTGGGTCACCTTGGTTCTCAGGCACAGGGAATAGGAGATAGTGCACAGGGCGGAGGGAAAGCATGGAAGGAAAAGAGGGGAGGGAGGGTTGCCAGCCGCAGTACAGGAACTGCCTCCTGTGTGGAGGGGAGGTGTGCATCCTCCCATGGGAGTTAAGAATTTAATAACCAGATTAGACAAAAGTCACTGAACTGGAGGGAATTCTCTGGTGGGACTCAGATTGCATTATTGGGCAAGATTAAATTCTGTCTCCCTCAACCCCCTCCAGTGAGTGGAAATGGGGTTTAGAGTTATTAGAGGAGATAAGAAGCCATTTGTTTGCACCTCACTGAGCTGAGACTCCTCCATCAAACCAGCAGACATGAAATAATGCAATGCCAGCTCTCTGAGTTGGCTGGCCTCAGGCCCAGAGACCTTTTCCTTTGCTTCTCCCCTCCACTCCTGCCCCTCAGCCTCCACACATTGGAGGATATGAAAGCTACTGAAAGACCACAGCATTTTCCTAACTTAATTTCAGCATTCAAATTAAGCACTCCTATTTTTTCACATAGTGACTTTGCTTCCCAGTATTTTTATTATATTGAACACGACCCTATCTTAATGAGAAAATCCCTCAGGATCCAGTGACCTGCGCAGTGAATCCGACACACACACCTACCCAAAGGGTTCCACAGCCTGAGCCATGAGGGTTCGCAGGTGTGACACACAGATTCCTGTCAGAGAGCTTCTTAAGAGTGTTAATCTGACACAGAGACACAGTGAAACAGAGAGACACACAAACACAAACACAGAGAGAGACACAGAAGGAGAGAGACAGAGAACACAGAGACAGAGAAATATAGACACAGAGATATAGACACAAGTCATCACTGGCAATTTGTTAAGGAATCACAGAAAACAATCATAAACCATTTGTGATAGGTCTTTTCCCTACCAGGGGACATTTTTTGAAGTTTGAGATTTTATTTTACAATGGAGTCTGCTTCACTGTCAAGCTTATGAGTTTCATTTTGTTAATATTGAGCATTGTTGGCATTATTTTAAAGTAATAGTCATATATACTGGAGAGGGCTCATATTTGGATTTTGTGGGATATGAGAAGAAGTGATGTTTTACAAAACAAGAACTGGAGTGGAAAGAGGAGAGTGTGCACATGTGTGTGCAGATGTATGTAATAAGAGGATGGCCTAATGTGGAATTAACAGAGGGACATGCTAGTGGGCAGAGAAGAATGTAACTTGGTCTGAAAGAGAAGCACCAAGTGGTAGAGATGGTAGTAAGATTTTCCCCACACTGTCCAGTAGGTGATACCGTGGTCCAAAGTATTTAGTTGCTGCTTAAACCACAGAGGAACTGAACAGCTCTAAATGTGAGTAAAATTTTACAAATACACAATAAAAAATATTAAATGATAGAAAAAGAAAAAATTAAAAAATAAAATGTCCTTAGGAACTCCCAGAGTCGAGATTTGTTCAGTGGGTGGGGACCCCAGAGTAATTATTTAATGTAAACTTTATCATAACTTACATTTTCACCTTTGATTCCAAGGGCTGGAGATTGAGGGGATATTTTTCAATATTGTTCTCCACATCCATGGCCAGCTGGTGACTGGAAACAGAAATAACATCTCAGTCTATCTGAACCCAGGAAATAAATGTGTCTAACAACAATGCTGGTATGCCATATATTTTTTAAGAAGCTGATGTAGACTCAATTTTATTTATTTAAATCTATTAACAGAATCCTAAAAATGTATAATAGATGACCACATCCTTCGTTGCAGTGTCTTTTACTTCTTCTGTCTTTTGACCTTGATCAGAGCTAATGGAGAAAAACAAGTCACACCCAGTGTAGTTTCAGGGGAAGATG